>NC_089275.1:49478382-49497662 GCF_963678975.1 Dysidea avara | reverse complement strand
AAAAGGTAACTGTTAGTGGGCATTACAACTGATTTAATGTTACTTGTGAGCTTGTAATCATCTTAGTACCACAATAGTTGACTTGACATAAATTATTGGCAAGGGGTTTGAGTAGTTTAAATGAACGACCTCTGTTGTGGAGTGAAAAGTTTGTATAATCTAGCTCAAAATAACTATTAAACAGTTTGAATAGAAATAGTCACCATGTCTGTACCTATATAACAAAGGGATGAAAAATTCAGTGTTGTCAGTTGAAAAAATGTATTATTTGTCCCTTAAAGATGGTACAAGTTTTGTTGCACATTATTGTACATCAGAGGCGGCTCCAGGGGGTTTCTGAGGTTTCCGGAAACCGGTGACGTTTAGATCGAGATACTCTAATAGAGCAGTCAGTCACTCTAATATAGCAGTCAGTCACTCTAATATAGCAGTCACAGTATTCAGAGCAGTGTAGCAAACTATGAAGTTGTGAATAAGGACTTTTATGTGCTTTATCAGTGATACAATCTATATAATTATATTATTTAGTGGAGAATAGCCATTCTAAGGAGGCATCGCGCTTTTTTGTCTTCACCTAAAATCTAGCTGTACTTTTGATCAGAAATCAGTCACCAAAATTCCTGGAGCCGCCTATGTACATCCTCAAGTTTATGTACATAAGGAGGTCCCCAAGTTATTATTGTTAAATGCTATCCCACTAGGGACCTGTGAGAAGGCTAAAGCCTGTGAATACAGGGAGTCTGAAACATGTAACTGAAATGTGAAGAATGCAGAAAAAATCCCAGACCCAGTGGTGACTTTATCCCCTGCAACATGCAGTCTTGGCGTATATTTCCACATTCTAATAGATATAGGCTTCATTCGGATTAATAAATCCTCTTCTCATGCAAGCCAATACTCTATTAGCTTTCATAGCTACTTTGAACCATGTTGGTGGACCTTTCAAACTGGATTAAATAAAATTCCCAACTCCTTGTGACAATCCGAATCCAATAATACACATTAAGATTGTAGCCTCTATAACTATATGTGTGGCTTAACAAATTAAAGTGGATTGCTTTGCACTGAATTGAGTTGTCACACATCACACCATTTAGTATTAGATTGTCTATATTAATCAGTTTGAAGCTGTTTGTGATCTTCCAATGTAGATAACAGCTTTGTATTGTTGGCAGATAGCTAGAAACACTTGACATGAGATTGGTCGTGGAAAATCATTCACATATTAATAAGGAAAAGAAGGGATCCTAGAATGATCCTTGAGAAATTCCGCTCTTAACATCTTGCCAGCTATATTTCTAATTTTAAAAACTCTGTCTTCTATTAGATAGAAATTGATTATTCCATCTAAGAAGGTTTCCTGTTATTCCTTAATGTTCAATCTTACAGTATGTGGCACAGTATCAAAACCTTTAGCAAATCTATATGTAAACAATTAATATCAATGGACAAGTGGCTTTGCTAAAAATGTCAAAATATCCCTCACATAAAGTAGCTGGGTGGTGCATGAATGGCCCCTTAGATCTGAATTGGTGGGATGTTTACAGATTGTTAGAATTTAGATGTTCCAGCATATTAGCCTAATAATAAATTCCTTCGACTACAGTAGATGTTAGACTAACTGGTCTGTAGCTAATATTACTAGTAAGATGTTGACTTCTTTTCTTATCAATATATGGGGGTAAAGCAAAACAGATTTCCAATAGATGACAGAACACTATACTGGAAAGACTTGTTTTATGATCTTGACAGTGGGATTGATAATTGTTCAGAACATTCCTTTAACATGCGCAGGGGCCAAACCTCTGGATCTGGACATTTTAAACCTACATATGAAGCTCCTCAAATATTATTGAAGCAGTTACTGTTACACCTTCCAACTTGAGTACTTAAACTTCTGCCTCTAGCAATGGGAAGCTGGCTAAGTTAGTTTTTCATATCTGTGAAAATACTTGCAAAATAATAATTTAATATTTAGCCTTGTGTAGCTATGCTTTCATAATCCAAATTTGTAATGGATTTTAAATGCAGAACTATAAGAAAATAAGTTCTGTGATTGCTACTTACATATGAGACACAGGGTAGTGTGTTGTACAGCCAAGAAAGATGGTGTGTCACACAATAATATTATATTGACAGGAAGCAGCATTTTCATGCTTGCATAGCTCCATGGTTCCTTCTCCAAAGTACACCATTTTTGTATATAATTGTCCACCAGGTAGGATAGTGAATTTGATTACATTCTCTCCACCCATTTATAAGATATGAGCAATCTTTCTTCTTCTTTGTTTTTTAGGACCTAGATTATTCTTTTTGCAAACTTTGCAAAAAAATGTTGTAAGTGATTTAATTATATACCTTGAAATTTGGCATAGATGTAAAGATGAGACTAATTTTTTAAGGAATGTGATATCCATGGTGCTATGAACATTTATTCCTGTAAAAAGATCAAACTTCTGCCATGGCTACAGCATAAACCATGCAATATGGAAATAACTTGAAATTGATGTGCACATAGGCTAGCCATTGTAGCAGTACCAAACAGATTTTTAAAAGTGTGACATGCATGCTTTAGCCACAGCATCGCAGAGCTTGAAAAATATGCTGAAAGTTGATATATGGGTTTGCCACATTTGCTTTTGTAATAGAGTGTAATTGTTAAGTAAACAAATTGGCAATTCTCCAGATTTCTCTTTGAGTACCACTTGGTAGCCATGGCACAAAACAAAAACAATTGATATAATTATGGTGATTATATCACTTTGTAATACGTATCAATTGTGTAGCATTGCCAGGAAATTAAAACAGACGTTCAACTTGCATCTTACACTAACTAACAACCACCCTATCAATAAATAGTCTGGCAGTACCTGCCACTCTGGAAAAAGAGGAAGGGTTTGGTTACTATAGCATTAACTATGGAATGTAATTAAACAATGACATCACAATAATTTATTATTAATGGCATCAAGAATAGCACGTCTAACAAAGTAACAAATGTGTTAACAAACAGCTGCTAACACAACCAAAGATACTTTCCATATTGATTGCAGTCAACAATTAGGTGTTCTTTAAAAGAACAAAAGATGAAGTATAAGGTCTTGTAGTAATTGGAACTGATGTACTTGTGATGCCACCTAACTCAAACAAAACATGTATTCACAAAACTTTGTGACATACTCTTCTACAAAATACGTAATTCTAATGTTAGGCATTCCAGCCAGTTTTTTGAATTTTTGGAAAAGAAACTTTTATACAGTATTGATTGCTGATCTAAGAAATATATAGTGTATTGGGTTGGAATTGGCTACTTTGGCATGCACAGTGCTTTAAAGCTGAAAAACGATACATTCTTTCTCCAGGGTTCCCCATACATTTTAAAGGGAAAATGACACATTATAGGAAGCCATCTAGCAACCTGGACTGTCTTGAAAACTGTTTGTACATGTAATAAGAGTAACTTCAGGGTTTATTGGATCTCAGTGATCTTTGCATGCTTTGTGGTAAGCAAATATGTTTCACCTACTGCACACTTGTCAATACAATGGTGTATACCCATACTATCTCAAGTAAGAAAAAAGATTAAAAGTTATCAGCTTGTAAAGGTAAATAACTAACTTCAGTGTAAATGTCACAATGATGCAGCAATACCTACTAAGGTGGAGTTTTCAATTATGGCATGGTTAGTGAAGTTGTTTATACTTTTGAGTTGGTGACACAACCATCAGATAATTCAGTGTCGTGTAGCTGAAAATCACAAACTGCCTGAGCAATGTAAATATGCACTTTCAAGTAAGCACCAGTGAATACCTTCCATACATTTTTATAGTTCAAAGTATTCTGCATACTTAAAATGACACAAAACTTACTTAGATGCAATGTGTATGACAAAACTAACATTTCCATGATGATCAGCATATATATGGACAAACCCCATATAGATTTTCATTCCCATAGGTGCTCGGATGACAGAGCAATCCCCAAGTTAAACACATGTTGTTATTTTGTGCCAGGGTTCTACTGGGAAGTATACAGAGAAAAAATCTCTAATACTGGAATGCTTAGTAGTATCTATGGTAACTTCAAAACAAACGTCACAAAAATTCAGTAATTACCAACAACGGTTTCATCTTGTTTTCTGTAATATGCTACAAAATTTGAATACTAGAGTGACCAGACCCTTCCTCTTTTTGTGAAGGGACAGGTGCTGTCAGACTAATCAACACTATCTTACATTATAATTGACAAACCTAGCCTGTTTTCAACCTTTATACATTTTATAGGCAGGATATAACATTAATATTCTAGCTTAACTGTTACTCTAATCATGAGGAAACTCACCAGAAGAGAAATTTCATCACTATAATAAATTATATATGATAAAAATCTAGTGCCTCTACTCTCTGCAGGACATACAACTTATTGTACCACTTTATTTATGGGAGAAGATTCTGTAATTTTTGTGGGCCGGATATTGACGTCCCTACTTTTGATGGTTAGAAAAAGTGAAGAAGTAAAACCTACAGAGTTACAAAGCAAAAACCAAACAATTGTACATCAAGGGGTTGAGGTAACAGTCACTGCAGGGTTTAAAAAGTGTCTCAAGAATGTCAAAAAGACTTACCATAGTTTGAACCAGCGACTTTCACAGTAAACAACTACTTAACCACTGAGCCACTACTATCACAGCTGATCACTATCAAATTTATAGGGTTCTAGTTATAATCTACCTAATAGCTAGCCAAAGTTACAAATCAGATCTACTAATGGAAATTCTAGTTATGTGCATTCTATCAGAGTTCCTCAAAAATGTGTGCTTTATTAGAGTATTACAATAATATAACTTAGCAATGTGTGCAATCTACCGAAGAGTACAATATGTTGTATATGTACTTTAGCAGGCAGCTCGTGTTGCCATCTCCTGTTCATGCTTGCTCAAGCTTCAGAATGATGGGATGTAGTCGATCTGTTGAACTGTTGATATAATTATTTAATTTTATAAGTAGCTACAATTTTCTTTTTGTCTTGCCAGGGCTCCAGTTATTGTTACCTTTTTAACTGTAAACTGTTCAAACCATTTGCTTGCAAAGAAGTTAGACAGGATTATTTTTCACATCGTGTAGTGATTGTTTACCAATGGAACTAAGAGCCAAATATGGAAATGTTAATTCAAAAGCATGGAGACTATTGTGGATCATTGTGGATGCATAGTATAGTAATGATAAGTCATCATGATCAAGCCATGATCAGTCATGATCAAGCTGTGATGGTCTGTTGTTTATATACACTCCAAGACATAATATTATGATATTGTTCATGGATTTGAAAAGTGAAGTGTGGTCACATGTAAAATATCAAACTTTGAAAGATATTAAACTTCCTCTCCATATGACACTGTAGAATCTCAGTTCTGATCATTCATAGGGTGAATATCTATATAGGCCTATAATATAGATTAAGACATCATCTGCAAACAGTCACAGTTTACTATATGTCTGTACACTGTATCATAAGTCAGTACATTCTGTGGTTTAATAGTCTATAATGTGACATGGATGATAAATTAAAGTTTGATTTATTCATGTATCATAGACTTCCAGCTAATTGAGAGGAAAGATCTGGTCAATTTCTCAATACATTATTTGCAATAAAGATGCATATGGTTAAGTAATAATTCCTGTCCATGTCACAGTATAGATGAGCTGAAAATGATGAAAAACAAGTAGACAGTGAGTGGTCAAGGTACAGAATATATGAGTGTTTTTTATTAAACAGGCAGTAGCTACAAATTTGTCAATTTTAGCTACGAAGTTCATAATTAGACTATAATAATAACTTCACTTTTTATAACCTCACTTGCTGTAGAACCAATTACAAGTGGCCTCAATCACGTTAAATTCTAGCAAAATTTCACTATTCTAACTAAACCATATCATGTCATGATGATCATTAAATCATTGTTAGAATGTGTTACTAAACCCAACATACAATCATCCACCAGGCCACCACTGAGTGAACTATAAATTATCCATCTCAAGCGTGCCTTAGATTTTGAAATGTTATGCATGGGTTTAGCAACAATTGTATTAAGTGATCTGTGGAGTGAGTACACATGCATGTATTTTGGTGAATACAGGTGTGGGCATAATTATGTGAAGTTCTACAATGTCATCATGCATGAGTTAGGAAGTGGTTGTGATCATAAGATGTTTGTAAGTTTTAATTTCAACATTCCAATACAATCAGACAGATATACTAGACCCACTACACACATTACAACAAGGATTCTTTAAGGAAGAACTTTGTACTCCTACAGATAGCAACTACAAGTACAATGTATAGCTGATGACATGTACAGGGTTGAGGAAAAGGCACATGATTAAAGTATGCACTATCTGTTTCTTGCTGAGTTAGCAAGTACACACTCATGTACATAATATTCATACCAACAATAATTGTTTGTTCTTTAGCTCCACAAACTACTTATAGTTTATAGCTATGTTATCATAGCAGATTATACCATAATAATACACTTCCATTGCAGTATACAGGAGAACTGGAAGGTGTATAGCTAGCATTTTTTAAATTTCATCTCCATTATATCCAACAGTCTTGCAGAACAGGAATCCTTATATATAAGATAACTCTCCATCTTATATTAATATTATGTGCATGTCTGTGAGTTTGCTAATCATTGGAATAACTGGTAGTCTTGCACATATACAAATGATGTCATCAACTACACTATATATACGGTGCATTCCTTGGTTTGTCTCCAAATAGTGCTATATAAGTATACATGTTATGTATCGTTGGAGGCAACTGTGTATATACACATCAATTAATTGCCTGTATAAAGAAATACAGTACAACAACGATGTGGAAGTATTGAGTGCATACGTGGCAGCTAATTTGTACTGAAAATGAATGTATGGAACATCTTTGAATTCTGTACAGTAACTGATGGTGTAGACCAACTACACCCCTGCCTGCGGCTTGCATGCTGTAACACTGAAACTATAACATCAATTGATAGAGGTTTTGTATGTTCTGGCTTCTTTTTATTCACATGACAACACTGAATGTGTACACACAACACACACCCAATATTACATCATGTAAATTCAGTAAAAATTTATGTTGTTGATAATTCATATACAACAGCAAATCCATACTTGTGTATAGAGTAGAGTTTGCAAAGAATGAATGCAACAGCACTGTTACTATAGTAACATACACATGCAGCTGTTTGATTTCATCGTTACTAATATGTAAATATATTATGGATAAATGACAAAAGGATTTCTTTAGCTGAACTATACAAGTTTAAGAAAATTTTGTTCACTGATAATTGGGTAATCGTAATACAACTGCATGGTAGAAATTTGCCTATCACATACTCTTGTCATCTGTTAATCTCACACAAACTCTCATCATTTGCAATGTATTGTAATTGCCAGCGGAATAGCCATAGCTCAATTAGCAGCAACCTCATGATAGTATCTGTTATGCACATTTCATGTGATGTGTCAGATTAAGTGTTTGAAAAGTAGCATTAAAGCAATGAACATGTCAATCAGTTAGCTTGTGTGACAAACAAGTCTACAACTTTGCTCTTAATTTTCATATTAGGTACATCATGTCAAAATATGTTTGTTAATTTTGTGTGTACAGCTTGTTATTAATGAGGATAATAACACTCACTCAATAATAGTGATCACTAAATTAGTGGCAGTTTTGTTAGGCTCATAACTGAGACTTCACTGATTACGGTAAAGACCGAAAGTACACTCCTCCACTAATTAAAAATTCACACCAACAATTGAAAATGACATACATACAAGAGCTAGACAACACCCAGTGGTTAACTTTGTTAGTAGACTATAGTATAAAAGTGGCTACATGTCGTGAAAGAGCACAGAACACTACTCTAAAAGAATATATTAATCAGTCAGCAGTATATAGTAGTAGTATCAAGGATGCCAGCTACTGTGGGTCTTTTCGTAGCTATAGCGGTGCTGAGCGTACTAACTCGTCACCCACTAGTAGTGGATTACTCTGGAAATCATCCAGTCCTGACAGCAAGCCACTCATTGAGTAAGTCAATTATTGTACTATGATGGGCAATTATTTTGTATGACTTATATAATTCTCATTTCAGCTACAGTATTTACTACAGAACATCTTGAACCTGTTCAAACATCTGGCAATGGCCAAGGAATACATTTCCTAACTACTTTTGACAAGATTTACTACCTTGCCTTGGCCTTGAATAATAACACAATTGTGGTAGCACATCGTGATGAATTGAATGAGGTAATATGTATTGTGTATAAGCAGTGCAGTGGCCAAATAACATAAGAATTATCTCTATTAGTAGCTAAATCTGCATCTATATGTATGATAACTATTGGGGCTGGGTAATATCTTAAATTGGCAAAGGTAGCTACCACACAATCCAACAAATGATAGTCTCTCAAGCAGCATTATTATACATATAGCTGTAAGTGTTCGAGTGCAAATCAGATGGCTGCAGGTTTGAAGCTGTCCAGGCCCAGTCATGGATTTTTTTTCTCCTTTCTGTTTTCAAACAAACTTAATAAACATCTTTTAACAGACCATGCAGGTGTCCTACAAGACATTCAGCACCTGTGCTGTAAAGCCTTAATAAAATAAAAAGTTATTTAAGTTAATATTTTATTACAGTAAGCATTTTTGAGTTTTGCACAAAAATGCAACCGCCACAACATGATTATACAAATATCTCAAATCCTCCATTTCATGGCCTCTGCTGTAGTCAGGTAAACTACTCAGGAAATTATCCAACTGTGAGGCAAACAGATGATAATTCTATAGGCTTTGGGATTGCCGGTTGAGAGCATGAATATATCGTTGGTCACATGATGACTCAAGTGCAATTGGTTTATATATTGCTGCATTAACAGTATATGCATTCTAATGTAACCCATTGTAATGTAACCCATTCTAATGTAACCCGTTCTGATGTCACCCATTCTGATGTCACCCATTCTAATGTGACCCATTCTAATGTGGCCCATTCTGATGTATCCCATTCTAATGTTACCCTTTCTTATGTAACCCATTCTAATGTAACCCATTCTTATGTAACCCATTCTTATGTAACCCATTCTAATGTAGCCCATTCTAATGTAGCCCATTCTAATGTAGCCCATTCTAATGTAGCCCATTCTAATGTAGCCCATTCTAATGTAACCCATTCTAATGTAACCCATTCTAATGTAACCCATTCTAATGTAACCCATTCTAATATAACCCATTCTAGCCCATTCTAATGTAACCCATTCTAATGTAGCCCATTCTAATGTAGCCCATTCTGATGTAGCCCATTCTAATGTAACCCATTCTAATGTAGCCCATTCT
Source organism: Dysidea avara (assembly GCF_963678975.1). NCBI lineage: Eukaryota > Metazoa > Porifera > Demospongiae > Dictyoceratida > Dysideidae > Dysidea > Dysidea avara. Next base: position 49,488,260 of record NC_089275.1, on the reverse strand, counting down.
AATGTAGCCCATTCTGATGTAACCCATTCTAATGTAGCCCATTCTAATGATGTACCCCATTCTAATGTAGCCCATTCTAATGTAACCCATTCTAATGTAGCCCATTCTAATGTAACCCATTCTAATGTAGCCCATTCTAATGTAACCCATTCTAATGTAGCCCATTCTAATGTAACCCATTCTAATGTAGCCCATTCTAATGTAACCCATTCTGATGTAACCCATTCTAATGTAGCCCATTCTAATGTAACCCATTCTAATGTAGCCCATTCTAATGTAGCCCATTCTAATGTAGCCCATTCTAATGTAGCCCATTCTAATGTAGCCCATTCTAATGTAGCCCATTCTAATGTAACCCATTCTAATGTAGCCCATTCTAATGTAACCCATTCTAATGTAGCCCATTCTAATGTAGCCCATTCTAATGTAACCCATTCTAATGTAGCCCATTCTAATGTAACCCATTCTAATGTAGCCCATTCTAATGTAGCCCATTCTAATGTAGCCCATTCTAATGTAACCCATTCTAATGTAGCCCATTCTAATGTAGCCCATTCTAATGTAACCCATTCTAATGTAGCCCATTCTAATGTAACCCATTCTAATGTAGCCCATTCTAATGTAGCCCATTCTAATGTAACCCATTCTAATGTAGCCCATTCTAATGTAACCCATTCTAATGTAGCCCATTCTAATGTAACCCATTCTAATGTAGCCCATTCTAATGTAACCCATTCTAATGTAGCCCATTCTAATGTAGCCCATTCTAATGTAGCTAACCCATTCTAATGTAGCCCATTCTAATGTAACCCATTCTAATGTAGCCCATTCTGATGTAACCCATTCTAATGTAGCCCATTCTGATGTAACCCATTCTAATGTAGCCCATTCTGATGTAACCCATTCTAATGTAGCCCATTCTGATGTAACCCATTCTAATGTAGCCCATTCTGATGTAACCCATTCTAATGTAGCCCATTCTAATGTAACCCATTCTAATGTAGCCCATTCTAATGTAACCCATTCTAATGTAGCCCATTCTGATGTAACCCATTCTAATGTAACCCATTCTAATGTAGCCCATTCTAATGTAACCCATTCTAATGTAGCCCATTCTAATGTAACCCATTCTAATGTAGCCCATTCTAATGTAACCCATTCTAATGTAGCCCATTCTGATGTAACCCATTCTAATGTAACCCATTCTAATGTAGCCCATTCTAATGTAACCCATTCTAATGTAGCCCATTCTGATGTAACCCATTCTAATGTAGCCCATTCTGATGTAACCCATTCTAATGTAGCCCATTCTGATGTAACCCATTCTAATGTAGCCCATTCTGATGTAACCCATTCTAATGTAGCCCATTCTGATGTAACCCATTCTAATGTAGCCCATTCTAATGTAACCCATTCTAATGTAGCCCATTCTAATGTAACCCATTCTAATGTAGCCCATTCTAATGTAACCCATTCTAATGTAGCCCATTCTAATGTAACCCATTCTGATGTAACCCATTCTAATGTAGCCCATTCTAATGTAACCCATTCTAATGTAGCCCATTCTAATGTAGCCCATTCTAATGTAGCCCATTCTAATGTAACCCATTCTAATGTAGCCCATTCTGATGTAACCCATTCTAATGTAGCCCATTCTAATGTAACCCATTCTAATGTAGCCCATTCTAATGTAGCCCATTCTAATGTAGCCCATTCTAATGTAACCCATTCTAATGTAGCCCATTCTAATGTAACCCATTCGTAGCCCATTCTAATGTAACCCATTCTAATGTAGCCCATTCTAATGTAGCCCATTCTAATGTAACCCATTCTAATGTAGCCCATTCTAATGTAACCCATTCTAATGTAGCCCATTCTAATGTAGCCCATTCTAATGTAGCCCATTCTAATGTAACCCATTCTAATGTAGCCCATTCTAATGTAGCCCATTCTAATGTAACCCATTCTAATGTAGCCCATTCTAATGTAACCCATTCTAATGTAGCCCATTCTAATGTAGCCCATTCTAATGTAACCCATTCTAATGTAGCCCATTCTAATGTAACCCATTCTAATGTAGCCCATTCTAATGTAACCCATTCTAATGTAGCCCATTCTAATGTAACCCATTCTAATGTAACCCATTCTGATGTAACCCATTCTAATGTAGCCCATTCTGATGTAACCCATTCTAATGTAGCCCATTCTAATGTAACCCATTCTAATGTAGCCCATTCTAATGTAGCCCATTCTAATGTAGCCCATTCTAATGTAACCCATTCTAATGTAGCCCATTCTAATGTAGCCCATTCTAATGTAGCCCATTCTAATGTAGCCCATTCTAATGTAACCCATTCTAATGTAGCCCATTCTAATGTAACCCATTCTAATGTAGCCCATTCTAATGTAACCCATTCTGATGTAACCCATTCTAATGTAGCCCATTCTAATGTAACCCATTCTTATGTAGCCCATTCTGATGTAGCCCATTCTAATGTAACCCATTCTAATGTAGCCCATTCTAATGTAGCCCATTCTAATGTAACCCATTCTAATGTAGCCCATTCTAATGTAACCCATTCTAATGTAGCCCATTCTAATGTAACCCATTCTAATGTAGCCCATTCTAATGTAACCCATTCTAATGTAACCCATTCTGATGTAACCCATTCTAATGTAGCCCATTCTAATGTAACCCATTCTAATGTAGCCCATTCTAATGTAGCCCATTCTAATGTAGCCCATTCTAATGTAACCCATTCTAATGTAGCCCATTCTAATGTAGCCCATTCTAATGTAACTCATTCTAATGTAGCCCATTCTAATGTAACCCATTCTGATGTAACCCATTCTAATGTAGCCCATTCTAATGTAACCCATTCTTATGTAGCCCATTCTGATGTAGCCCATTCTAATGTAACCCATTCTAATGTAGCCCATTCTAATGTAACCCATTCTTATGTAGCCCATTCTAATGTAACCCATTCTAATGTAGCCCATTCTACTGTAACCCATTCTAATGTAGCCCATTCTAATGTAGCCCATTCTAATGTAGCCCATTCTAATGTAACCCATTCTAATGTAGCCCATTCTAATGTAGCCCATTCTAATGTAACCCATTCTAATGTAGCCCATTCTAATGTAACCCATTCTAATGTAGCCCATTCTGATGTAACCCATTCTAATGTAGCCCATTCTAATGTAACCCATTCTAATGTAGCCCATTCTAATGTAACCCATTCTAATGTAGCCCATTCTAATGTAACCCATTCTAATGTAGCCCATTCTAATGTAACCCATTCTAATGTAGCCCATTCTGATGTAACCCATTCTAATGTAGCCCATTCTGATGTAACCCATTCTAATGTAGCCCATTCTAATGTAACCCATTCTAATGTAGCCCATTCTAATGTAACCCATTCTAATGTAGCCCATTCTCATGTAGCCCATTCTAATATAGCCCATTCTGATGTAACCCATTCTAATGTAACCCATTCTAATGTAACCCATTCTAATGTAACCCATTCTAATGTAACCCATTCTAATGTAGCCCATTCTATGTTATTGTATACCTGAAATATTTCAAGGGGCAATATTTTTGAGGTTGTGTATTATACGTAGCTAAAATAAATTTGCAAAGTGTATTAGACTATATGGAGGTCTAAATATTTCAGAATAAATTTTTTGCTGTTAATTCCCAAACACCTCGAAATCACCAAAAAATTACCCCTCAAGATATTTAGGCTAAACAGTGCATGGTCCTGATCAGGAGGTGATCACCACATGTACAAGTCCTGATCAGGAGTTGATCACCACATGTACAGGTCCTGATCGTGAGTTGATCACCACATGTACAAGTGCTGATCATGAGTTGATCACCACATGTACAGGTCCTGATCATGAGTTGATCACCACAGTTCCTGTAGCTAATGTGTACAATACCAAATTGTACAATTTAATATAACACAAATAAATAGATGGTATATAAGTTGATGATGAATGATCACATGCCATAATACCATCCTAATCAAAAATGCTTTCGTATTGTTACAGAACTATATACGCAATTTCAGAAAGGAGGATTATACAAGTTCTGTTGTTTGCTACTATGTGGAGACAGGTGGTAGCAGATATTACTTGAAAGCTCTACCAAATGGAGACATAACTACTCTAGCTGTGTCTGGCTCTACCACTGACAGTGGAACTTTATTTCGAGATATTATTGGATAAACCCTTATGCAGTAACATGAGTAGTGTGTTCGACTGGACTACATGGCATGCATACACTTTAGGCACAATCATTCATACAGCTGTACAATTTTTTTGATGTTAGCTACAGTGGTCATGCATGAGCACTTAAGGCAATTAATAGCCTGATATGTGCGGCTGCATGCTGATGATAAACTATGGCAGAAATTGAGATAAATATACTCTATACAGGATAACTACACATATACTAATGTTTTCAGTGGCAAATTGGGAATGCTTGCTGGAAATCAAAGGAAGTATGTGCAAGAAACTACAAGTGTAATTGTACTTGTAGGCTGAAAAGAAAGTATTATGAGAAATAGTTGTAAATAATTATAGGGTTATTGCTTCTAGGTGTATTTTTAGGAGTCAATATAATTATACAGTTAATATTTTTAGGAGTAGCTAAACCATAGATTTTTGAGAGATGTAATCTATGGCTAAACAATTATTAAAGTTAAAACACTATAATATAATAGACTAGAAATTCACTGAAAATACTAATATAATGTGAAGTAAAACTGTACCTTTTCTTCGTGAGCTCTTATGCAGTCATGTAGTGCACTGTAATCTGACCATTGCTCAAAACATTCTATGGTAAAATTCCAATTTTTCAAATTGAGCTGATTTCCAGAGCTAGCACACATTGCCATATATAGCTAAATGTCCACCCCCACTGGATCTGTGGAGGGGGGGGGGGGGGCTTGGCCCCCCTCTAAAATTTTTTTTTACCTGCAGCAGAAATCTAACCACTGCACGACCTCTTCCTTGAGAGTTGGTGTATTACTACTGCATCAAGTGTTTCCAGCAATTTTGTACTGTTTATAAATGCTGTATGTTTATCAACATTACCGCCAAAGGAGTTTTTATTAATGAAGCAAAGAGTATTTATGTGCATATATGCACATAGCTACCCTATTTTGCATACCCAGTCACTTTAATGTCAGAGAGATATCCATTCCATCTGTCTTTAGTTCTGTTGTAATGATAATAACCTTTAGAATAGCTGACTATAGGAAAAATATTAAAATGTTTTTGTTGATAAGTTCATAAGTTGTGCTTCATCTTGCTAGGTACTCCAACAGCACCACAAATATCATGCCATAACATGGTAGGAAATTTTGATGAAAGGATAATTTGAGAAGTTAGAGCTAAAATTAAATAATTGGTGAGGGCTGATCAAATTTCTCAATTATAAAGTGTGCATGGTTGATCTTGCCAGCAGCTTACAGTGCATAAATTGAACCTTGGTACAGAACCCTTATTACACATATAATTAATTTACCTCTGTCTACATGACTATTAGGAGCTATTCCTTTTAACATGAAAAATACAGAAGCTATGCACTGAGAGTTAGGATGAAGCCAGATATGTACATATCTTAACAAGTAGATGATTAGTTTTAAAACAAATATTACAAGTGGTAGTCTTACACTATCTGTGAAGACAAGGTATGGTCATGTGAGATGATCACATACAACATAAAAACAAGCCTTTCCTCATGTTGTATGTGATCATCTCACATGACTATACCTTGTCTTCACAGATAGTGTAAGACTACCACTTGTAATATTTGTTTACAGCGGTATGGATTACATCACAAACTGCTGTGCACAGCAGTTTGTGATGTAATCCATACCGCTGTATACTCTGCAGGGGCATATACAGGAGTTTTCAAAGGTGGTTTCCAGATATGGTAGTGAGTTATGGGTGCTGGGGACACAGCTCCCAGCCACTGACAAATTTTGAACATCAAATCCTTCAAAATTAACTATAGACTCATATAAAGCCCTCAAGTCCTTTATGTCATGGTTAGTAGTGATCCAAATTCTCCAAATGAAAAAAATTATTTCCAGGTATTGTCTTACAATTGCATTAATACCATTTAGATTTGAATGTTCTATTAGAGCAGTCAACTGCCCTATTAGACTACATCTGACTGCTCTATTAAAGTATCTCGATCTTTGCAAAGGGTTTTCAATATGCATACCCTTGTTCTCCACTTTTGAAGTAAGTTTCCTATTACCCTGTAACTATATTTACATACTGCCTGCCTGTATCCTTTTATTTGTGCATGCTGTCCTCGATGCTGCCAAACTAAGATAGTCTGGTGCTGGTGTAGCACAACTTCAAATTTCAGAGGATTTCAGAGGGGGTTTCCTGAACCCCAGGAAACCCCCATCCTAAATATGCCCCTGACATGCACAGGGGTTAATTGTTTTTAGTACAACATACAGTACGTTGTATTGGCTTAATGCACAGGCTAACACAGAGTCCTCATCATAGTATACATAACAATATACCAGCTTCTTAATATTCAGTGTAAATGTGTTGTGTATGTGTGGATGTTAGTCAGAAGAGATTCATGTATTGAAGTTTATATGACAATTTTGTAGTGGTGTATATAACAGTTCCCTATAATAGCAGATACTGTAATTTGCTTTTTTTCATTGTAAAATAATTTTCGTATGCAAAATTTGTAAGAAAATTTCTTACACAAAACTTTTGAGATGGAACTACTCTAATAGAACAGTCAATCACGTAATCATAAGAAAAATTAATGTTTTTACACAAATAAATTTATTGCAAAAACTTTTGCACAAAAATAAAGTGAACTATAATGAAATGAGATGACACTGAACTTTTGATGATCATTTGTGATCGTCATCCATCTCCAAGTCGTTAGGAGAGGTACAAATTAAAGTGTATACCCAACCATCTCAATATAATAACTGTAAAATCAACTAAATTGCACATATACTATGTTGTCCAGTCCAGTCCATTACACTACACAATCACTTCATGAAAATTAATATAATATTTTCTAAAGCAAAGCAGTTCACTGTCAGTGGTAGAGCCACCAGGTACACCTATAGAGTAGCTATAAACAATAATTTACAGGATCTAATATTTTCTTAGGTCCTTCAAAAACATACCGTATCTTACATCATCAAGCAAGCCAATTCCCAACAAATACAGCTCTTTATTTGTTTAGAGGACAGTATGTGCTAGTAACAACTGTGATCAACAACACCCATCAACACGCAGTGCATTAATTATACAACACATGGAATTAAAACCCAGGAAACTATGTCACTACTTGGTGGCAGAGGACTTACTTGACAAATTTGATGTTGTAAAGAATGGATATGTGGTTTTAGTAGGTGACGGAAAAATGTAGAAAAATTTTATGAACATAACAAAAGCAAAGGCTGGCTCATGATCAGCACTAGTTGCAACAGAAAAAAAAAGCAGAACCCATTTCTGAATTGTGAACTTCAGCTGGATGCCATCCAAGCACTTGATTATTAACACCACATCATACCTCACCAGCACACTGATTTTTCCTAGCTTGAGAGATGAGAATTAGTTTGGCCTCATGAACAAGGCATTCTTGAGATGTTTGTAAAGTAGAATACTGATTTGCTCAACTTTCCTCTTTGCTTCTTTCTCTGCTTGATGGCAGATAGGAGAGATGACGTTAGCCAAGGAGTCGGATGATGAGATTTCTTACACTGAACAGAACAAATTTGGGCAAATGTATCTACACATTCATGAAGAATAGAACTAACACAGGACCACATGTTATCCACACCATCATGAATATCCATCATCTATCACAGAGCAGTAAAAAGAAACTCCTGCGCCTCATTCCAGGGACAGTCAGAAGGAAAGAACCATTTAAGAGTGAGAGGCAGAACGAATAGTAATATCTGAGATCAAACCCATAGCCTGATAACACTATGGCATGATAAGGTTGAGTGTGGTGTCAACACGATCTATTAAAGTAGCATATGACTTTGTTAGTCTAGTAGTAGCATCAGCCCAATATGCTGGATAAAATGATTGAAAATCTGACAAAGTATTATACAATGACTCATTTTGATAGTTCTAATTACCACAAGAACAGTGCATTGTGTAAGATAAAGCAATTGAGAAAAAATTACACTATGAACTCCAGCAGACAGTCATTCAGTTGTGGCATGGATGGAAATCTGTAGACTGTACAATTGCTATAGTCAATGATGTTTACATGAGACCACACAGTAGATCACATTAAAAGGCTCTTCCATCTTACAATGTGAATTTCTTGAAGCAAAAATACATTCGACCGGGAGACTTAGCCCCAGGACAAACATGATAAGGGGATGAAAGCACCTGATATATAGCCAGGACAGTAAAGCAGTGAACTATATCAGAAGATTAAAGCAGGAAACAATGTTCCACACATGCCAAATTATCCATTTTAAAAATGAATTAATTGAACATTATGATGAACGCCATAGCTGTATGCATATATGCCAACAACAGAACCAAATTACCAGTAGTCAGTAGGAACAGTCTAGGGGTGCAGTACCCAGCCATTGCAAAGCTATGAATATTTTAATGGTCCAAAACTCAACAGATTATTATTTTCATGGATAATCAATGTGATATATACATAGTTAATAATATTATTTGTATAATCTCCTGGATCACATGATACATAGCTAAGTGGGTCTACACATACAGACTGACATGAATCTGCTGACAAAGTGGTAAACAATCAAGCTATAATTTTTGATTTATTAGCAATCAGAACTACAAACACAGCAGTTTGTTAACTCAATGCTGTTTGTACCAGTGGTGCAGCTATACCCTTTATTAGATGTACTATAACTTAGACAAGATATGACGTGCTTGATTAACCAATGATGAGGCTGTATTATATAGTAAATTAGAGTGCATGGAAGAAAGGTCAATAATATTACATAACTCATTTTTTAATTAGGCTGACAGAAACAGTAAACAACTTTTACCAGTAAACAGCTGAGAATATCCTTGAACTTCTTTAGTAACCTTATGGAACACTATTGCTGGTACTTGGCTACATAGTTATCATGCAATGTAAACTGCATTGAGTGACTAAGTGTATTACAGTATTATGCACTAATAATTGATGAAACTTAATGAGCGTTTTGTGTATGTGTGTTAGTCCAAACCATTCAGTTCATAGCAGTTGGTAGGAATTAGAAATGAGATGACATGTCGTTGCCCTGAGTGATGCCACATGTGTTGCATGTAATTATAATGAATTTATATATTGTGTTAAGGACTTTTAAGCTTGTGCATTTTTTTATCATTGTATGTGTAACATGGTTGCCTAGTGTTAGTGTTTTGTACATATGGGTGCTCTGGTATAATAGGGAAGAATGGCTTTTGCTGACTACTGGACCGTGAGATTAATCAAATTAAATCAGTCACATCTACCCATGTATAACTATCCCAGTAGTTAGATGTACAACTAGAAATGGTTTTGAAATCAGGTATTGAAAAATAAAATTGCATGTGCCTAATTGCATGCATTTAACTATGTTATGCTGTCCAGTCCAATACACTCCACTTCATGAGAATCATCCAATAACATGACGAAATAAAGTTCCACTGTCAGTGGCAGAGCCAGGCACAGCTAGGGTAGTTATGTCTCCATTAGGTAGAGCCTTCAGGTAATATCTGCTACCACCAGTCTCCACATAGTAACGCGACATGAGATTAACTTTCTCTTGTATGAACATACTGTCTTTATTAGCCTGCAGCAATTTAATTAAAATCACATGATTTTGATGATATAGCTAGTATATATTTTTGTT